>NC_048570.1:89774567-89809567 GCF_013265735.2 Oncorhynchus mykiss
ATCACCTGAAGTGATATGTACCATATAACTGAATGTGCTTAGCTTGTTAAACAGCCATTATAAAAGTAAGTGATATGTACCATAGAACTGAATGTATTTAGCTTGTTAAACAGCCATTATAAAAGGAAGTGATATGTACCATATAACTGAATGTATTTAGCTTGTTAAACAGCCATTATAAAAGGAAGTGATATGTACCATATAACTGAATGTACTTAGCTTGTTAAACAGCCATTATAAAAGGAAGTGATATGTACCATATAACTGAATGTATTTAGCTTGTTAAACAGCCATTATAAAAGGAAGTGATATGTACCATATAACTGAATGTACTTAGCTTGTTAAACAGCCATTATAAAAGGAAGTGATATGTACCATATAACTGAATGTATTTAGCTTGTTAAACAGCCATTATAAAAGGAAGTGATATGTACCATATAACTGAATGTACTTAGCTTGTTAAACAGCCATTATAAAAGGAAGTGATATGTACCATATAACTGAATGTACTTAGCTTGTTAAACAGCCATTATAAAAGGAAGTGATATGTACCATATAACTGAATGTATTTAGCTTGTTAAACAGCCATTATAAAAGGAAGTGATATGTACCATATAACTGAATGTACTTAGCATGTTAAACAGCCATTATAAAAGGTTCTTGTTCTTGTGTGAGAGCTGTGTAATGTTACATTTGGTCCGTCTCTAATAGTTACCTGACTCTGTTCAGATAGTTGTGAAAGCACTTGAACAAGTAAATAACTGTGGTTCACACAGGGAGGGCGGCGCCCGTTTTAACGCCATTAAAGTACATAGGCCTGTGATGAAAGATGAGATAAAAATAAATGTTTTGATGTGGATAAAACGGCTCAGGCATTTCATCTTGAATGTCTCATCTAGAGTGTGTGTCAGAGCCGTCCGGTCCTCCATAACAGCATCTGTTCCTCAGCCTGTGATGACAAACACCGTCTGAAAGATCAAACGATCTGCTGACAAAACGTCCAAAGACGAGGCTCTCTGCAGAGAAAAGTGGATAGGAAAGAAACCACATTCAGGACACTACCAGTAGGAGGACCTATCATGAACCGTTCAGGACTCTACCAGTAGGAGGACCTATCATGAACCGTTCAGGACACTACCAGTAGGAGGACCTATCATGAACCGTTCAGGACTCTACCAGTAGGAGGACCTATCATGAACCGTTCAGGACACTACCAGTAGGAGGACCTATCATGAACCGTTCAGGACACTACCAGTAGGAGGACCTATCATGAACCGTTCAGGACACTACCAGTAGGAGGACCTATCATGAACCGTTCAGGACACTACCAGTAGGAGGACCTATCATGAACCGTTCAGGACTCTACCAGTAGGAGGACCTATCATGAACCGTTCAGGACTCTACCAGTAGGAGGACCTATCATGAACCGTTCAGGACACTACCAGTAGGAGGACCTATCATGAACCGTTCAGGACACTACCAGTAGGAGGACCTATCATGAACCGTTCAGGACACTACCAGTAGGAGGACCTATCATGAACCGTTCAGAACACTAGCAGTAGGAGGACCTATCATGAACCGTTCAGGACACTACCAGTAGGAGGACCTATCATGAACCGCTCAGGACACTACCAGTAGGAGGACCTATCATGAACCGTTCAGGACTCTACCAGTAGGAGGACCTATCATGAACCGTTCAGGACACTACCAGTAGGAGGACCTATCATGAACCGTTCAGGACTCTACCAGTAGGAGGACCTATCATGAACCGCTCAGGACACTACCAGTAGGAGGACCTATCATGAACCGTTCAGGACTCTACCAGTAGGAGGACCTATCATGAACCGTTCAGGACTCTACCAGTAGGAGGACCTATCATGAACCGTTCAGGACACTACCAGTAGGAGGACCTATCATGAACTGTTAAGGACACTACCAGCGGACAGATCTATCATGAACAGTTCAGGACTCTACCAGCGGACAGATCTATCATGAACAGTTCAGGACTCTACCAGCGGACAGATCTATCATGAACAGTTCAGGACTCTACCAGCGGACAGATCTATCATGAACAGTTCAGGACTCTACCAGCGGACAGATCTATCATGAACAGTTCAGGACTCTACCAGCGGACAGATCTATCATGAACAGTTCAGGACTCTACCAGCGGACAGATCTATCATGAACAGTTCAGGACTCTACCAGCGGACAGATCTATCATGAACAGTCGGAGTAGCTGCCTCCAAGTTTGCCCTTCTCGGTTGTTTGTCTTTTTGATACTGCATGTCCTTAGTTGAGACACCACTGTGAAAGTGACCTTTTCAGCTCCCTCTCTCCTCCGACAGTTCTACTCGTTTCCTGGTGATTCAGTCCTGTAACATTCCCTGGAGTATCGATGCTCCTCAACCTTGATGCTTACTGTGAGCTAAGTGGACAACAATCCCCACTCACCAACCCCCCAACAGAACCCCCACTCACCAACCCCCCAACAGAACCCCCACTCACCAACCCCCCAACAGAACCCCTACTCACCAACCCCCAACAGAACCCCCACTCACCAACCCCCCAACAGAACCCCCACTCACCAACCCCCCAACAGAACCCCCACTCGTCAACCCCCCAACAGAACCCCCACTCACCAACCCCCCAACAGAACCCCCACTCGTCAACCCCCCAACAGAACCCACACTCACCAACCCCCAACAGAACCCCCACTCGTCAACTACCCAACAGAACCCCCACTCACCAACCCCCCAACAGAACCCCCACTCGTCAACCCCCCAACAGAACCCACACTCACCAACCCCCAACAGAACCCCCACTCACCAACCCCCCAACAGAACCCCCACTCACCAACTACCCAACAGAACCCCCACTCACCAACCCCCCAACAGAACCCCCACTCACCAACCCCCCAACAGAACCCCCACTCACCAACTACCCAACAGAACCCCCACTCACCAACCCCCCAACAGAACCCACACTCACCAACCCCCAACAGAACCCCCACTCACCAACCCCCCAACAGAACACCCACTCACCAACTACCCAACAGAACCCCCACTCACCAATCCCCCGACAGAACCCCCACTCACCAACTACCCAACAGAACCCCCACTCACCAACCCCCCAACAGAACCCCCACTCACCAACTACCCAACAGAACCCCCACTCACCAATCCCCCGACAGAACCCCCACTCACCAACTACCCAACAGAACCCCCACTCACCAATCCCCCGACAGAACCCCCACTCACCAACTACCCAACAGAACCCCCACTCACCAACCCCCCAACAGAACCCCCACTCACCAACCCCCCAGAAGAACCCCCACTCGTCAACCCCCCAACAGAACCCACACTCACCAACCCCCAACAGAACCCCCACTCACCAACCCCCCAACAGAACCCCCACTCACCAACTACCCAACAGAACCCCCACTCACCAATCCCCCGACAGAACCCCCACTCACCAACTACCCAACAGAACCCCCACTCACCAACCCCCCAACAGAACCCCCACTCACCAACTACCCAACAGAACCCCCACTCACCAATCCCCCGACAGAACCCCCACTCACCAACTACCCAACAGAACCCCCACTCACCAATCCCCCGACAGAACCCCCACTCACCAATCCCCCAACAGAACCCCCACTCACCAATCCCCCAACAGAACCCCCACTCACCAACTACCCAACAGAACCCCCACTCACCAATCCCCCGACAGAACCCCCACTCACCAATCCCCCAACAGAACCCCCACTCACCAATCCCCCAACAGAACCCCCACTCACCAACTACCCAACAGAACCCCCACTCACCAACCCCCCAGAAGAACCCCCACTCGTCAACCCCCCAACAGAACCCACACTCACCAACCCCCAACAGAACCCCCACTCACCAACTACCCAACAGAACCCCCACTCACCAATCCCCCGACAGAACCCCCACTCACCAATCCCCCGACAGAACCCCTACTCACCAATCCCCCGACAGAACCCCCACTCACCAATCCCCCGACAGAACCCCTACTCACCAATCCCCCGACATAGAGGGAAAGCTGTGTCTCTAAAAGCATGTATGTTGGATTTTGAGGCTGTTTGACGCATTTACACTCAACTGGGCTGCTGAATATGGGACCACTTACCCTGTTCAGCGAATCCTATCAAGATATTTCAACCACCAGGTTCACTGAGTTTCTCTGGGCACTCAGTTGGATTGGATAATGCTAGATTGTCATTCGGATCCAACTTTTTCTTTCCCTGAATGACATGAGTCCTTTGACCCAGCAAAGTCAGCTGTAACCAGCATCTCATCAGAAGTGATTTGAGGAACATGCCGTGTGTGTCTGTGTCTGTGTGCGTGTGTGGTGTTTGTCTGAGTGCGGGTGTGTGCGTGTGTCTGAGTGCGTGTATGTGTCTGTGTGTCTGTCTTTCCTCCCCTCTCTACAATAGCGTTAACCCTGATAGTGGGTTTCCAATTTGCCACAGAGTCTATTAACAGTCCATTTCAGTTACCATTGGCCTAATGGATGTTGACATCAAATCTACTCTACTTGTAAATCTGGGGAGCAGACAGTCAGATGAGGTGAAACGTACGGCTGCCATTCCAAAGGATCCCGTTTTAGATTCTCTTCACTGGTGTGATGCCCATGCCCCGTAGATGCTCACCCACGTCTTGGGAAGTTAGTGGAGTTTGTTGGAAAGTCGTGACTGAAATAGAAAAGGCCCCAATAACACCCGGAGTGTTTACTGAACAGGAAGTTGACCCTTCAGCCGTGACCTCTAACGTGTACATCCGTTCACAATGCCTTAGACCCACTCCAATCTGTTTATATCACTTATTCCCTTTTCAGTGTTTTAACACTTCTTCAGTTTCAACACTGAAGTGTTGTGTAATCCTTTGTTTTTGTCACATGGGTTCACCATGCAGAATGTGATTGGTCGTCCCCTGGATAGTACAGGGTTGATTAGGGCTCACCATGCAGAATGTGATTGGTCGTCCCCTGGATAGTGCAGGGATGATTAGGGCTCACCAGGCAGAATGTGATTGGTCTTCCCCTAGATAGTACAGGGTTGATTAGGGTTCACCATGCAGAATGTGATTGGTCTTCCCCTGGATAGTGCAGGGATGATTAGGGTTCACCATGCAGAATGTGATTGGTCGTCCCCTAGATAGTGCAGGGATGATTAGGGTTCACCATGCAGAATGTGATTGGTCTTCCCCTAGATAGTGCAGGGTTGATTAGGATTCACCAGGCAGAATGTGATTGGTCGTCCCCTGGATAGTGCAGGGATGATTAGAATGTGATTGGTCGTCCCCTGGATAGTACAGGGATGATTAGAATGTGATTGGTCATCCCCTGGATAGTGCAGGGTTGATTAGGGTTCACCATGCAGAATGTGATTGGTCATCCCCTAGATAGTGCAGGGATGATTAGGGTTCACCATGCAGAATGTGACTGGTCATCCCCTAGATAGTGCAGGGGTGATTAGGGTTCACCATGCAGAATGTGATTGGTCGTCCCCTGGATAGTGCAGGGACGATTAGAATGTGATTGGTCATCCCCTAGATAGTGCAGGGATGATTAGGGTTCACCATGCAGAATGTGACTGGTCATCCCCTAGATAGTGCAGGGGTGATTAGGGTTCACCATGCAGAATGTGATTGGTCGTCCCCTGGATAGTGCAGGGACGATTAGAATGTGATTGGTCGTCCCCTAGAGAGTGCAGGGATGATTAGGTTTCACCATGCAGAATGTGATTGGTCGTCCCCTAGATAGTGCAGGGATGATTAGGGTTCACCATGCAGAATGTGATTGGTCGTCCCCTAGATAGTGCAGGGATGATTAGGGTTCACCATGCAGAATGTGATTGGTCGTCCCCTAGATAGTGCAGGGATGATTAGGGTTCACCATGCAGAATGTGATTGGTCGTCCCCTGGATAGTACAGGGTTGATTAGGGTTCACCATGCAGAATGTGATTGGTCGTCCCCTAGATAGTGCAGGGATGATTAGGGTTCACCATGCAGAATGTGATTGGTCGTCCCCTGGATAGTACAGGGTTGATTAGGGTTCACCATGCAGAATGTGATTGGTCGTCCCCTGGATAGTACAGGGACGATTAGGGTTCACCATGCAGAATGTGACTGGTCATCCCCTAGATAGTACAGGGTTGATTAGGGTTCACCATGCAGAATGTGACTGGTCATCCCCTAGATAGTACAGGGTTGATTAGGGTTCACCATGCAGAATGTGACTGGTCATCCCCTAGATAGTACAGGGTTGATTAGGGTTCACCATGCAGAATGTGACTGGTCATCCCCTAGATAGTGCAGGGACGATTAGGGTTCACCATGCAGAATGTGATTGGTCGTCCCCTGGATAGTACAGGGTTGATTAGGGTTCACCATGCAGAATGTGATTGGTCGTCCCCTGGATAGTACAGGGTTGATTAGGGTTCACCATGCAGAATGTGATTGGTCGTCCCCTAGATAGTACAGGGTTGATTAGGGTTCACCATGCAGAATGTGATTGGTCGTCCCCTGGATAGTACAGGGTTGATTAGGGTTCACCATGCAGAATGTGATTGGTCGTCCCCTGGATAGTACAGGGTTGATTAGGGTTCACCATGCAGAATGTGATTGGTCGTCCCCTGGATAGTACAGGGTTGATTAGGGTTCACCATGCAGAATGTGATTGGTCGTCCCCTAGATAGTGCAGGGACGATTAGGGTTCACCATGCAGAATGTGATTGGTCGTCCCCTGGATAGTACAGGGTTGATTAGGGTTCACCAGGCAGAATGTGATTGGTCGTCCCCTGGATAGCGCAGGTGCTTTCTCTTTGCCTTGGTCACAACATTCTAGAACATCACTAGACAGATAAGGAATGAAGGGAATTCCGCCCGGCAACATGAATTACCATCATTAATGACAAGGACAGTATTTATCTAAAGACTCACTACGTCTATGGGATTTATTTGTATGATTCATTTGTTCGGAGAAGGACGAAAGACTTCCATGTCCTTATTCAATTATTATCTGAATAGTATTTATTACAAACGTTTTGAGTGTCAGTATGTGTGGATTAAAACATAACCTCAATTTCCCTTGGTTTTAGAAATACCTGGTAGTTCTGTAAAGAACAAGAACAGACAAATATACATTTTCAAAAGGAAAGTCACAGCGGTATTCTGAGAAAGCACAAGAAACATACTTCTCATCTCTGATGATGAAATTACCATGTAGGTACACTACATGACCAAAAGTATTTCAAACACTGCTTGATGACCATCTCATTCCAAAATCATGAGCATTAATATGGAGTTGGTCCCCCCTCTGCTACTCTAACAGCCTCCACTCTTCTGGGAAGACTTTCCTCTGGATGTTGGAACATGGCTGTTGGGGACTTGTTTCCATTCAAACTCAAGAGGACTAGTGAGGTCGGGCACTGATTTTGGACGATTAGTCCTGGCTCGCAGTCGGAGTTCCAATTCCTCCCAAAGGTGTTCGATGGGGTTGAGGTCAGGGCTCTGTGCAGGCCAGTCAAGTTCTTCCACAAAGATCTCGACAAACCATTTCTGTATGGAACTCGCTTTGTGCACGGGGGCATTGTCATGCTGGAAGAAGAAAGGCCTTCCCCAAACTTTTTCCACAAAGTTGGAAGCAAAGAATCGTCTAGAATGTAATTGTGTGCTCAGCATTCAGATTTCCCTTCACTGGAACTAAGGGGCATAGTCCGAAACATGAAAAACAGCCCCAGACCATCATTCCTCCTACTTCAAACTTTACAGTAGGCACTATGCATTCGGGCCGGTATCATTCTCCTGGCATGCAGAGACCAATTGCGGCGAGGTTTACACCCCTCCTGCCTACACTTCACATTACGCATGGTGATCCTAGGCTTGCGTGTGCGGTTGCTTGGCTATGAAAACCCATCCCGTGTAGCTTCCGACAAACAGTTCTTGTGGTGACGTTGCTCAGAGATGAAGTTTGGAATTAGGTAGTAGGTGTTGCAACCGAGGACAGACAATTGTGTGTGTCCTACCACTTTGCGGCTTAGCCGTTGTTGCTCCTAGATGTTTCCACGTCACAATGAAATAGCCAAATCCACTAATTTGAAGGGGTGTCCACATATTTGAGTATATATAGTGTATACTAATAATGGTTTGTCTACATGGTTATTACATACTCAGACTGGTGGTCTGTCTACATGGTTATTACATACTCAGACTGGAGGTCTGTCTACATGGTTATTACATACTCAGACTGGAGGTCTGTCTACATGGTTATTACATACTCAGACTGGTGGTCTGTCTACATGGTTATTACATACTCAGACTGGTGGTCTGTCTACATGGTTATTACATACTCAGACTGGAGGTCTGTCTACATGGTTATTACATACTCAGACTGGAGGTCTGTCTACATGGTTATTACATACTCAGACTGGTGGTCTGTCTACATGGTTATTACATACTCAGACTGGTGGTCTGTCTACATGGTTATTACATACTCAGACTGGTGGTCTGTCTACATGGTTATTACATACTCAGACTGGTGGTCTGTCTACATGGTTATTACATACTCAGACTGGAGGTCTGTCTACATGGTTATTACATACTCAGACTGGTGGTCTGTCTACATGATTATTACATACTCAGACTGGAGGTCTGTCTACATGATTATTACATACTCAGACTGGTGGTCTGTCTACATGGTTATTACATACTCAGACTGGAGGTCTGTCTACATGATTATTACATACTCAGACTGGAGGTCTGTCTACATGATTATTACATACTCAGACTGGAGGTCTGTCTACATGGTTATTACATACTGAGACTGGTGGTCTGTCTACATAGTTATTACATACTGTCACGTATTATCAAGGTGGGTGGAATCAGGCGCAGAGAGCAGGTTACAGTGAATCGACAGTTTTATTCTCCGGTGAACCAAACACGGTCAACCCAACATACCGGGTGAAATAATCCAACACAGGATCAAAAATATACCGGAGAAAATAACACACACGTATTAACCAAAATACATGAAAACAAACAATACCGCACAAAACAAGGGCGGGACAACCTACTACATATAAGGACGTCAATTAAACTAAAATACACACAGGTGAAACTAATAAGACAAAACCAACAGACAAACGAAAAAGGGATCGGTGGTGGCTAGTAGGACGGTGACCACGAACGCCGAGCACCGCCCGAACAGGCAGGAGAGCCAATTTCGGCGGAAGTCGTGACACATACTCAGACTGGTGGTCTGTCTACATGGTTATTACATTCTCAGACTGGTGGTCTGTCTACATAGTTATTACATACTCAGACTGGTGGTCTGTCTACATGTATCTCTGTACCGTCTAACAGCATGGTGTACTATATCTGTACTTCTGTACTGTCTAACAGCATGGTGTACTATCTCTGTACCTCTGTACTGTCTAACAGCATGGTGTACTATCTCTGTACCTCTGTACTGTCTGACAGTATTGTGTACTATCTCTGTATCTCTGTACTGTCTAACAGCATGGTGTACTATCTCTGTACCTCTGTACTGTCTGACAGTATTGTGTACTATCTCTGTACTGTTTACTTCTGTAAAGCATGTTGTACTATCTCTGTACTGTCTACTTCTGTAAAGCATGTTGTAATTAGATGTACTAAGCGCTGTCCAGCTCAGACAGTGCTGTTAATGGGAGCCCAAGTTCAACTCGGCTCCCGAGTAGCGCAGTGGTCTACGACACTGCATCTCAGTGGTCTAAGACACTGCATCTCAGTGGTCTAAGACACTGCATCTCAGTGGTCTAAGACACTGCATCTCAGTGGTCTGAGACACTGCATCTCAATGGTCTGAGACACTGCATCTCAGTGGTCTGAGACACTGCATCTCAGTGGTCTAAGACACTGCATCTCAGTGGTCTGAGACACTGCATCTCAGTGGTCTGAGACACTGCATCTCAGTGGTCTAAGACACTGCATCTCAGTGGTCAAAGACACTGCATCTCAGTGGTCTAAGACACTGCATCTCAGTGGTCTGAGACACTGCATCTCAGTGGTCTGAGACACTGCATCTCAGTGGTCTGAGACACTGCATCTCAGTGGTCTAAGACACTGCATCTCAGTGGTCTGAGACACTGCATCTCAGTGGTCTGAGACACTGCATCTCAGTGGTCTGAGACACTGCATCTCAGTGGTCTAAGACACTGCATCTCAGTGGTCTAAGAAACTGCATCTCAGTGGTCAAAGACACTGCATCTCAGTGGTCTAAGACACTGCATCTCAGTGGTCTGAGACACTGCATCTCAGTGGTCTAAGACGCTGCATCTCAGTGGTCTAAGACACTGCATCTCAGTGGTCTAAGACACTGCATCTCAGTGGTCTAAGACACTGCATCTCAGTGGTTAAGACACTGCATCTCAGAGGTGTCACTGCATCTCAGTGGTCTGAGACACTGCATGTCAGTGGTCTAAGACACTGCATCTCAGTGGTCTGAGACACTGCATCTCAGTGGTCTAAGACACTGCATCTCAGTGGTCTAAGACACTGCATCTCAGTGGTCTGAGACACTGCATCTCAGTGGTCTGAGACACTGCATCTCAGTGGTCTGAGACACTGCATCTCAGTGGTCTAAGACACTGCATCTCAGAGGTGTCACCTCATCTCAGTGGTCTAAGACACTGCATCTCAGTGGTCTAAGACACTGCATCTCAGAGGTGTCACTGCAGTACCTGGTTTGATTCCAGGCTGCATCACATCCCTCTGTGTTTGGGATTCCCATAGAGTGGAGCACCGTTGGCCCAGCGTCGCCGGGGTAGGCCCTCATAGTAAATAAGAGTTTGTTCTTAACTGACTTGCCTAGTTAAATAAAAAAATGTAGCAAATATTAAACCCTTTGGTGAAGACAACGAATGGTTTTACCAGGTAGATTGTCTTTGATGGCTTGTTGCCTCTGTGCTGTACGTCTCATTGATGTTGTCTGTGATAATAAGGACGTTTCTTTCTGATTACAAACCACAGCAATATGTTTATTGGTGTAGTGATCACTGTTGTGGGGGTTATTTTGATTACGTAATTTAAAAAAAAATCACTTTCATCTTTTCAATCTGTTAAAAAGCATCAATTTGTTTAGGCTTTTATCAACGACCAATACCTCTGTCCACAGATGAGGAATTTCATTTCTAGTCTATCACCATGACAACTGTCTTTCAGCCAGGAGTTTATTCAGCACTCTGAACTGTCCCTGGGAAGCTCAGTATATGTTTACCATTTGGCTGACGTTGACCAAATGAAACTACTGAAAAGGCTGTCTGTTAGTACACAGACCCCGTCCACCGATCAGGAAATAAAAGAAACCTAATTATGAGTAACATTCACCCTGAATTTTCTAATTAGATCTGCCGATATTTCACGAACAAGATTTCATTTAGATTTGGGTCCGTCTCATTCAACCTATCCCATTCAACGTTGCATTCATTCTGTGGATTCTGAAGTCGATTGTGGTCCATTCTAATACATTTCCTGCATTCACCAATGTTATTTACAATATGTATTTAATCTAACTCTATGAACAAGGATTAATATAAAATATAAGCTAATACATCTGGTGGTAGGTAGCCTAGCAGTTAAGAGCATTGGACCTGTAACCAAAAGGTTGCTGGTTTGAATCCCAGAGCCAACTGGGTGAAGAAAAAAAAAGTATATAGATGTGCCCTTGAGCAAGGCACTTAACCCTAATTTGTCCTGTAAGTCACTCTGGATAAGAGTGCCTGTTAAATGACAAAAACAGAAAAGGATGTAAAAGTCCACAGACGGAAGCTTTGAAAGTCATGTGGGGCCATACAGTCTACATCCCTGTACAAGGAACATCACAGCAGAACACTAAAGACTAAATGTTCTCCATGTTGCCTCTGCAATTTAGAGCCAATTTGTTGTGGCTGCAGCTTCACTGCTTCAGTCATGAACTCTCTGTCGGGGCGGGAGAACCAGGACGACTGGTGCAGTATCTGCAACTGACACAATGGATTCACAGACTGTCCAAGACATGTCACTCCTTCCCTGCATGTCTCCCATCGATATCTGCCCGGTCCCAGGGGACAAGTCATTTACCCACTCCTCTCCCATCTCTGCACTGAGCTGCCAGTCAGAATGAGTGACAAGGCAAGTTGGTGGCCATTTTCTTGTCAGGTTGATGAGGAGAAGTAATTACATGTCTGTTTGTTCAAATAAAAATTGTTGTCAGTGAAAGAGAAAATAATACATGTTTGTAGTTTTAAAATTGATTTAAAAATCGTTCTAAGTTAAAGTATTGATTAAAAACAAAATCATCCATTCCACACTGCTATAGATATTAAAAATGAACAGACAAACAGAGAAATAAAAAGACTCCCCCTTCTTATCATGCTCTCTACTACCCTCTCTACCAACCTCTCTCCTCTCTCTGACACCTTCTCTCATCTCTCCATCACCCTCTCTACAACCCTATCTCTATCACTCTCTCTACTACCCTCTCTCTACAACCCTCTCTCTATCACCCTCTCTACTACCCTCTCTCTACAACCCTCTCTCTATCACCCTCTCTACTACCCTCTCTCTACAACCCTCTCTCTATCACCCTCTCTACTACCCTCTCTCTACAACCCTCTCTCTATCACCCTCTCTACTACCCTCTCTCTTACAACCCTCTCTCTGCCACCTTCTCTCATCTCTCTATCACCCTCTCTCTACTACCCTCTCTCTATCACCCTCTCTACTACCCTCTCTCTACAACCCTCTCTCTTACACCCTTTCTACAACCCTCTCTCTATCACCTTCTTTCATCTCTCTAATACCCTCTCTCTACCACCTTCTCTCATCTCTCTATCACACTCACCCTCTCGCTACCACCCTCTCTCACTACCCTCTCTCTAAATGAATGTTCCTCTCTCTAGGGTAGGGAGGAGAGGGTAGGGAGGAGAAGGTGGGAGGAGAGGGTAGGGAGGAGAAGGTAGGAAGAGGGGGTGGGGGGGTGGTAGGGAATAGAGGGTAGAGACTAGGTGTGGTTGATGGAGGTAGAGAGGAATGTGTTGGAGGTAGACAAGAAGACAGAGCGACAGAGGAGAAAGAGGCAGCAAGTAGGGGAGAGATGAAAGAATGAAGGTATGGAGAAGAGGAAAGTGACGGTGATAGAGGACGTTCTGTATCTTCAGATGTTAAGTAGTTCCAGGGACAGAAGCTCATGTATTGAATGGGGGTTACAATACATCTGGTGATCTACAGTTGCAACACATGTAAAGATGGAGCTGTGAAAACAGCCCGGTAACTAAGTGCCCAAGCCTGTACACTAGAGAGTGATGTAAAACAAGAGGGGGAAGTAGAGGCTGAACCTGGAGCCAGTTACAGTGGGGAGAATGCTAAATAATTACCTAAAAATCATACAATGTGATTTTCTGGATTTTTGTTTTAGATTCCGTCTCTCACAGTTGAAGTGTACCTATGATAAATTACAGACCTATTAATAAATTACAGACCTCTACATGCTTTGTAAGTAGGAAAACCTGCACAATTGGCAGTGTATCAATACTTGTTCTCCCCACTGTATATGAAATGAACTGTCAACAAGAGGGGAAAGCTGAGGCTGAACCTAGAGTCAGTTATATGAAATGAACTGTCAACAGAGGCTGAACCTAGAGTCAGTTATATGAAATGAACTGTCAGCAGAGGCTGAAACTATAGTCAGTTATATGAAATTAACTGTCAACAGAGGCTGAAACTAGATTCAGTTATATTAAATGAACACTCAACAGAGGCTGAAACTAGAGTCAGTTATATGAAATGAACTGTCAGCAGAGGCTGAAACTAGAGTCAGTTATATGAAATGAACTGTCAACAGAGGCTGAAACTAGAGTCAGTTATATTAAATGTCAACAAGAAGGGAAAGCGTAGGCTGAACTCTATGGGGTGTGTGTGTGTGTGTGTATGTGTGTGTGTGTGCGTGTGCGTGTGTGTGCGTGCGCGTGTCTGTGCGTGCGCGTGTCCTTGCGTGTGTGTGTGTGTGTGCGTGCGCGTGTGTGTGGGTGTGTGCGCGTGCGTGTGCGTGTGTGTGTGCGCATGGGTCGCAGCTAAGTGGAGGAGGACAGGAGGGAGAGGTGATGTGCCGTGGACCATGTCACAGTCCCTGAGCGACGCTGTAGTACGGCAGCTTCACAGCTCATAGAGCACCAATGAGGCCTCAAGGATACAGTACTGTTCAGTAGTATACCAACCACACGTCCCTTTCAAAGTCAATAACAGATCAGAATAACAGCTGCAGTACTACGAAGGAAATACTTCCATGGGAAAAACTGTTCAAGGTTTTAACAGGACTTTGTAATTGGGGGATGTTTTTATCCTTCTGTCAACTATCTACTATATCTGCTCTGAGCATTTGTCCTGTCGCCTGTAAGTTTAACGAAAAATAGATTTTAATCTCAATGAGCCCTTCCTGGTTAAATAAAGGTTTAAAAAAAAAATGGTGAAAAAATGCATTGCCTGGTCGTCCCTGGTAACGAGATGTTGTAGTGAACCTGGGGCTCAAGCCTTGGATTGAAGGCCATTCAGGCCGAAATGGAAGCCTGTTTGTTTGTCCCAATAAATACTCAGATCAAAGCAGAATCAGAGCTATTTTTTCTATATCTCCCTGAATAGTCAGCTGTTGCAGTGTCCCTGAACAAGGAATGTTTTTTTACTTTTGTTTTTACTTAGGGCTCCCTTTAATCTTGGACTCACAGATACAGGTGAATGTTGGAGAACTGTTTATCTTGTATCCCTTTGCCCACATCTTCGTGGCATTCTGTACCCGCTACAATGGCATAGGCAGAGATAGGACCACCTGGAAGCTCAATTCTGTGATCCAGTTTAAAAACAGGATGTTTTAATACCTGGCATGAAAATGCAAAACAGCTCATTTGGAAAAGATGTATATTAAAATGTAATCACGCCAAAGCACATTGAACTGTTACGAATTCACCTGCTGATGCATTATACTGTTATTAACGGCGCTGGCCCATGTGATCTGAGTTTAGGTATTAACTACACATGGTTAAGGTTACATTTAGGCATTAACTCAGCTATCTTAAGGTTAGGCGTCACATCCTGATCTGTTTCACCTGTCCTTGTGCTTGTCTTCACCCTCTTCCAGGTGTCGCCCATCTCTCCCATTATCCCCTGTGTATTTATACCTGTGTTCTCTGTTTGTCCGTTGCTAGCTTGTCTTGTTTGCCAAGTCTACCAGCATTTTTGTTCTCAGCTCCCGCGTTTCCTAGTCTCTCCTTTTTATCGCCCTCCTGGTTGTGACCCTTGCCTGTCCTGACCCTGAGCCTGCTTGCCTGCCTGACCCTGAGCCTGCCTGCCGCCCGGTACCATTGGCCCACCTCTGGTTTATTGACCCCTGCCTGCCTTGACCTGTCTATTGCCTGCCCCTGTTGGAATATTCAACCATTGTCAATTTGACTTGTCAGTATCTGGGTCTTACCTTGATTCCTGATATTAGGGTTAAGTTTAGGCATTAACCATTTACAGTAAATGTGTAACCTTAAGGTAGGGTTAATCTCAGAAATAACTTTCTATCACTGGATTCAAACATGATGCTTAGACCCATCTAATCAATGACACAGTCGTCAGTTTGGATCGATTGTTCTGTCAAAAGAGACATGGTTTTGCTAATGGAAAAGGTATTTTTTGACAACGTGACAGTTAAAGGGGAATGATGATGGAAGGGTACATACTGACGATAAGTAGAAAAGAGTGGAGGTGGTTGTGACCCAGTGTCACACCCTGACCATAGTTTGCTTTGTATGTTTCTATGTTTTGTTTGGTCAGGGTGTGATCTGAGTGGGCATTCTATGTTGGATGTCTTGTTTGTCTGTTTCTGTGTTTGGGCCTGATATGGTTCTCAATCAGAGGCAGGTGTTAGTCATTGTCTCTGATTGGGAACCATATTTAAGTAGCCTGTTTGGTGTTGGGTTTTGTGGGTGGTTGTTCCTGTCTTTGTGTTTGTTACACCAGATAGGGCAGTTTTCGGTTTTTCACGTTTCTTGTTTTCGTATATTGTTCTATTGTCATCTTTATTAAAGATGTATCAAAATAACCATGCTGCGTTTTGGTCCGCCTCTCCTTCAACAGAAGAAAGCCGTGACACCCAGAAGATCTTGACCATTTATTTGGGGATTGTTCTTATGCCAGAAGATTTTGGAGAAAGTTAGAAGATTTTATTTGAAAAGAAACGACCATTAACGTTAATCTGAGAGACTGTTGTTATGTTTTATTTTGATCCAATTGATATGGATCCTGATTTAACTTTCACTGTTAATTTGTTTGTCTTTCCATAAAATGAAGTGGGTGGAGAACAAACCCCTCTTCACATTATTTAAGATGTAAAAACTAAAAAGAAGTACGGACCATAAACCTTTTTGACAAATTGAAAATGTATCTTGATATGTAATATGTAATACCAATGTACTCTTGTTTGTATATTTCTGCTTTTGTATTTGTTGTGTTCACAATAAAATAAAATAAATAATAATAATGTTATAATTATAAAGAAAAAAGAAAAAAAAATGCAACTTTAAGAAAGAGGGGAGGGGCTTTTGGTTTCTGTGCAGAGATCTGAGAATCACACCTTTAACTGTTTGGTTGGTCGAGAGCTTGGGCCTATAGGGTTCTATCTGCAAAAAGATCATTGCCAATGTTTCATTGGCTGTAGAGTCCGGAAACCTCATTGGTTTTAATGGTGTCATCGATTTATGTATTGTATTCTATTGAACTTAACCACATGAATTGGTGTATTTAGATACTATACAGGGAGAGAATATTGAACAGAACAAGTCTGTGTCAATAACTACATTTTCAACAAATATGCTTATAGTCCCAACCTCTTGTGGTATTAACCTGCAAACCTGTTCCGATTGATATGTATTTGGGAAAGGGGGATACCTAGTCAGTTGTACAACAATATTAAGATGGGGAAAAGAACACAGACACTGGACAGAGGAAGATTGGAAAAAAGTGTTATGGACAGACTAATCTAAGTTTGAGGTTTTCGGATCCCAAAGAAGAACATTCGTGAGATGCAGATGAAATAAAAAGATGTGAAGCATGGTGGAGGCAATGTGATGGTCTGGGGTGCTTTGGTGGTGGTAAAGTGGGAGATTTGTACAGGGTGAAATGGATCTTGAAGAAGGAAGGCTACCATTCTATTTTGCAACACCATGCCATACCCTGTGGACAGTGCATAATTGGAGCCAATTTCCTCATACAACAGGACAATGACCCAAAGCACAGCTCCAAACTATGCAATAACTATTTAGGGAAGAAGCAGTCAGCTGGTATTCTGTCTATGATGGAGTGGCCAGCATAGACTCCTGATCTCAACCCTATTGAGCTGTTGAGAGAGCAGCTTGACATTATGGTATGTAAAAAGTGCCCATCAAGCTAATCCAACTTGTGGGATGTGCTTCAGGAAGCATGGGGTGAAATCTCTTGAGATTACCTCAACAAATTGACAACTAGAAGGCCGAAGGTCTGCAGGGCTGTAATTGCTGCAAATGGAGGATTCTTTGACGAAAGCATGACACAATTACTAAAAATCTATATTTTTAACCTTGTCAACGTATTGACTATATTTCCTATTCATTTTGCAACTCATTTCATGTATGTTTTCATGGAAAACAAGGACATTTGGAAGTGACCCCAACCGTTTGAACGGTAGTATAGCTCCACATTGACGTGACAGAGGAAAGAAAGGTAAACTAAGGATGTAATGGAATGATGGAAACACTAAAGGGACAGTTATTATTGTATGTGGGTTTTACTGACGGTGGCTACCGATAGTGGCTAATATTTAAAATGATACACGTTTTTTTTTATAAACCTGAGAAGTCTGGGCATAAAACATTCTAGAGCGTATGAATAAAGTCGGTAGGCTCTCTATTCTGTGATTGGTGCATGGTTCCAGACGCCTGTAGCTTGGGTCTTGGGTTTCATCCCTGTAAGTTATAAAGCCATACAACTTTACTGTGGGGAAGTTGATATGTTGATACGCTTCAGTTTGCTGCCATACGACTAGTTTCACATGTGTCTCCAACGATCACGAGGTCAAATAGATCTGAAACAATTGTCATGTATATTTACACTCCCCTTATCCAACTTGATTACTCATGTACGTCTTATCTATAGCGCTTATCAATTTTATAAATGACAGTGCAGGGGAATGAGGTTATCTCTATCAGAAACAAGATGCTTTTTTCACTTGGAACCGGAAGGTTCGCTCGACCTTATTCATGGTTTTCTTGGGGGTAAAAGGTGGTGGCGTTATTAGGGAATTAAGTCAAGGTCCGAACACAGCGTATCTGTAGACACACCTCCACCACATCTCCATTTCTTATATTTCCACCCCAAACGTATACCTCACTGACACTGACATTTCCCCCGTGCTGAAGGTCAAGGTGAGAATACAGCGTATCTGTAGACACACCTCCACCACATCTCCATTTCTTATATTTCCACCCAAAACGTATACCTCGCTGACACTGACATTTCCCCCGTGCTGAAGGTCAAGGTGAGAATACGTGTAGAGAGAAAAGTGCATAAAAAGGGTATTACGTTCCGTTTACGGGCTCTAGTCTGAAACTGGAGTCTGAAACTGTAGTCTAAAACTGTAGTCTGAAACTGGAGTCTGAAACTGGAGTCTGAAACTGGAGTCTGAAACTGGAGTCTGAAACTGTAGTCTAAAACTGTAGTCTGAAACTGGAGTCTGAAACTGGAGTCTGAAACTGGAGTCTGAAACTGGAGTCTGAAACTGGAGTCTGAAACTGGAGTCTAAAACTGTAGTCTGAAACTGGAGTCTGAAACTGGAGTCTGAAACTGGAGTCTGAAATCCCCGCAAACTGCTTTCAGCTCAAACTATTATGCATCTGATCAGCAATGCAGAGTTATTTGAGCCCCAAAACGACAAGAAAAATAATCAACAACCTGCATCTCATCTCTCACATCAGAGTCGCTCATTGTACAGAAAATACCCAAACACAGTAGACTACCACTGGATCAGTGGCTCCTGGTGTCAACGGAACAATTACTTCTACAAGAGAGTGATGCAATGCAGGATTGAATATGACTACATTCAGGTACCAGAAAATAAGCTGTGTCCTGTTCCTCTCGCTGCGCTCATTACTCCACCGTGACCAAGCGGAGAGACGAATGCAATCTGTATGGAAATGCACTCTGCATACTACTCAACATGAAGGCTGAGGCTATTGGGTAAAAAACAGCCTGAATACTACTCAACATGAAGGCTGTGGGTATTGGGTAAAAACCAGCCTGAATACTACTCAACATGAAGGCTGTGGGTATTGGATAAAAACCAGCCTGAATACTACTCAACATGAAGGCTGAGGGTATTGGGTAAAAACTAGCCTGAATACTATTCAACATGAAGGCTGTGGGTATTGGATAAAAACCAGCCTGAATACTACTCAACATGAAGGCTGAGGGTATTGGGTAAAAACCAGCCTGAATACTACTCAACATGAAGGCTGTGGGTATTGGATAAAAACCAGCCTGAATACTACTCAACATGAAGGCTGTGGGTATTGGGTAAAAACCAGCCTGAATACTATTCAACATGAAGGCTGTGGGTATTGGGTAAAAACCAGCCTGAATACTACTCAACATGAAGGCTGAGGGTATTGGGTAAAAACCAGCCTGAATACTACTCAACATGAAGGCTGAGGGTATTGGGTAAAAACCAGCCTGAATACTATTCAACATGAAGGCTGTGGGTATTGGGTAAAAACCAGCCTGAATACTACTCAACATGAAGGCTGTGGGTATTGGGTAAAAACCAGCCTGAATACTACTCAACATGAAGGCTGTAGGTATTGGGTAAAAACCAGCCTGAATACTACTCAACATAAAGGCTGTGGGTATTGGGTAAAAACCAGCCTGAATACTACTCAACATGAAGGCTGTGGGTATTGGGTAAAAACCAGCCTGAATACTATTCAACATGAAGGCTGAGGGTATTGGGTAAAAACCAGCCTGAATACTACTCAACATGAAGGCTGTGGGTATTGGGTAAAAACCAGCCTGAATACTATTCAACATGAAGGCTGAGGGTATTGGGTAAAAACCAGCCTGAATACTACTCAACATGAAGGCTGAGGGTATTGGGTAAAAACCAGCCTGAATACTACTCAACATGAAGGCTGTGGGTATTGGGTAAAAACCACCCTGAATACTACTCAACATGGAGGCTGTGGGTATTGGGTAAAAACCAGCCTGAATACTACTCAACATGAAGGCTGAGGGTATTGGGTAAAAACCAGCCTGAATACTACTCAACATGAAGGCTGGGGGTATTGGGTAAAAACCAGCCTGAATACTACTCAACATGAAGGCTGTAGGTATTGGGTAAAAACCAGCCTGAATACTACTCAACATGAAGGCTGTAGGTATTGGGTAAAAACCAGCCTGAATACTACTCAACATGAAGGCTGAGGGTATTGGGTAAAAACCAGCCTGAATACTACTCAACATGAAGGCTGAGGGTATTGGGTAAAAACCAGCCTGAATACTATTCAACATGAAGGCTGAGGGTATTGGGTAAAAACCAGCCTGAATACTACTCAACATGAAGGCTGTGGGTATTGGGTAAAAACCAGCCTGAATACTACTCAACATGAAGGCTGTGGGTATTGGGTAAAAACCAGCCTGAATACTACTCAACATGAAGGCTGAGGGTATTGGGTAAAAACCAGCCTGAATACTATTCAACATGAAGGCTGTGGGTATTGGGTAAAAAACAGCCTGAATACTACTCAACATGAACGCTGTGGGTATTGGGTAAAAACCAGCCTGAATACTACTCAACATGAAGGCTGAGGGTATTGGGTAAAAACCAGCCTGAATACTACTCAACATGAAGGCTGAGGGTATTGGGTAAAAACCAGCCTGAATACTACTCAACATGAAGGCTGAGGGTATTGGGTAAAAACCAGCCTGAATACTACTCAACATGAAGGCTGAGGGTATTGGGTAAAAACCAGCCTGAATACTACTCAACATGAACGCTGTGGGTATTGGGTAAAAACCATGATCGAAAGTGGCATTGTGAAAGGTTCATGATTGAGAGTGGCATTGTGAAAGGTTCATGATCGAGAGTGGCGTTATACCAGAAACTACACCAAACAACTTCCCTAAAATATCAGAAACTACCAGAAACTATCCAAAACAACTACCCCAAAATACCAGAAAAAAAACAGCTACCCCAAAATACCAGATACTACCCAGATAGCTACCCCAAAATACAAGAAAGAACCCCAAACAGCTAACCCAAACACCTTCCCCAAAATACCAGAAATCAAATCAAATATGTATTAGTCACATACACATATTTATCAGATGTTATTGCGGGTGTAGTGAAAGGCTTGTGTTCCTAGGTACTTAATATCTAACAATACACAACAATACACACAGATCTAAAAGTAAAGAATGGAATTGAGAAATATATAAACATTAGAATCAGCAATGTCTTAGTGGCATTGACTAAAATAAAGTAGAATACAGTATATATATATGAGATGAGTAAAGCAGTATGTAAACATGATTTATTTTAGTGTTCATTATTAAAGTGACCAGTGATTCCATGTCTATGTACACAGGGCAGCAACCTCTAAGGTGCAGGGTTGAGTAACCGGGTGGTAACCGGCTACTGATGGCTATTTAACTGTCTGGTGGCCTTGAAATAGAAGTTGTTTTTCAGTCTCTCTGTCCCAGCGTAACGCACCTGTACCGACCTTGCCTTCTGGATGGTAGCGGGGTGATCAGGCAGTGGCTCGGGTGGCTGATGTCCTTGATGATCTTTTTGTGCTTCCTGTGAAATCGTGTGCTTTAGGTGTCCTGGAGGGCAGGCAGTGTGCCCCTGGTGATGCGTTGGGCAGACTGCACCACCCTCTGGAGAGCCCTGCGGTTGCTATACCAGGCGGTGATACAGACCGACACGATGCTTTCAATTGTGCATCTGTAAAAGCTTTTGAGGGTCTTAGGGGCCAAGCTGAATTTCTTCATCATCCTGAGATTGAATAGGCACTGTTGTGCCTTCTTCACCACACAGTCTGTGTGGGTGGACCTCACGTGTACTCAGAGGAACATTTCACCTTCTCCACTGCGGTCCCGACGATGTGGATAGGGCGGTCTCCCTCTGCTATCTCTTGTAGTCCACGATCAGCTCCTTCATTTATTTGACATTGAGGGAGAGGTTATTTTCCCGGCACCACTCTGCCAGGGCACTCACCTCCTCCCTGTAGGCTGTCTCTGTTACGGTGCGTGAATGAGGACCCAAAAGCGAATCAACTTAAACAGAGCTTCTTTAATTACCAAACATAGGTAGGCTCAGATGGACCGGCAGATTCCGACAGGACAGGACAAGGTTACAGCAAACATGACGACAGTCTGGTTCAGGCATGAATGACACAAACAAACAAGAATCCGACAAGGACAGGAGCAGAAACAGAGAGAGATATAGGGACCTAATCAGAGGGAAAAAGGGAACAGGTGGGGAACGGGGTGAATGGGTAGTTAGAGGAGACAAGGGACAGCTGGGGGAAAGCGGGGGAGAAAAGGTAACCTAACACGACCAGCAGAGGGAGACAGGGTGAAGGGAAAGGACAGAGACAAGACAACATGACAGTACATGACAGTACCCCCCCACTCACCGAGCGCCTCCTGGCGCACTCGAGGAGGAAACCTGGCGGCAACGGAGGAAATCATCAATCAGCGCACGGTCCAGCACGTCCCGAGAGGGAACCCAACTCCTCTCCTCAGGACCGTAACCTCCCAGTCAACTAGGTACTGATGACCACGGCCCCGAGGACGCATGTCCAAGATCTTACGGACCCTGTAGATAGGTGCGCCCTCGACAAGGATGGGGGGGGGGGGGGGGGAAGACGAGCGGGGGCGCGAAGAACGGGCTTAACACAGGAGACATGGAAGACCGGGTGGACGCGACGAAGATATCGCGGAAGAAGAAGTCGCACTGCGACAGGATTAATGACCTGAGAGATACGGAATGGACCAATGAACCGCGGGGTCAACTTGCGAGAAGCCGTCTTAAGGGGAAGGTTCTGAGTGGAGAGCCAAACTCTCTGACCGCGACAATATCTAGGGCTCTTAGTTCTACGCTTATTAGCAGCTCTCACAGTCTGCGCCCTATAACGGCAAAGTGCAGACCTGACCCTCTTCCAGGTGCGCTCGCAACGTTGGACAAAAGCCTGAGCGGAGGGGACGCTGGACTCGGCGAACTGAGATGAGAACAACGGAGGCTGGTACCCGAGGCTACTCTGAAAAGGAGATAGCCCGGTCGCAGACGAAGGAAGCGAGTTGTGGGCGTATTCTGCCCAGGGGAGCTGTTCTGACCAAGACGCAGGGTTGCGAAAAGAAAGACTGCGTAAGATGCGACCAATAGTCTGATTGGCCCGTTCTGCTTGACCGTTAGACTGGGGGTGAAAGCCGGAAGAGAGACTGACGGAAGCCCCAATCAAACGGCAAAACTCCCTCCAAAATTGAGACGTGAATTGCGGACCTCTGTCCGAAACGACGTCTGACGGAAGGCCATGAATTCTGAAAACATTCTCGATGATGATTTGTGCCGTCTCTTTAGCAGAAGGAAGCTTAGCAAGGGGAATGAAATGAGCCGCCTTAGAGAACCTATCGACAACCGTAAGAATAACAGTCTTCCCCGCTGACGAAGGCAGTCCGGTGACAAAATCTAAGGCGATGTGAGACCACGGTCGAGAGGGAATAGGAAGCGGCCTGAGACGGCCGGCAGGAGGAGAGTTACCGGACTTAGTCTGCGCGCAGACCGAACAAGCAGCCACGAAACGACGCGTGTCATGCTCCCGGGTGGGCCACCAGAAACGCTGGCGAATGGAAGCAAGCGTACCCCGAACGCCAGGGTGGCCGGCTAACTTGGCAGAGTGAGCCCACTGAAGAACGGCCAGACGAGTAGGAACGGGAACGAAAAGAAGGTTCCTAGGACAAGCGCGCGGCGACGGAGTTTGAGTGAGTGCTTGCTTTACCTGCCTCTCAATTCCCCAGACAGTCAACCCGACAACACGCCCCTCAGGGAGAATCCCCTCGGGGTCAGTGGAGGCTACTGAAGAACTGAAGAGACGAGACAAAGCATCAGGCTTGGTGTTCTTAGAGCCCGGACGATAAGAAATCACGAACTCGAAACGAGCGAAAAACAGCGCCCAACGCGCCTGACGCGCATTAAGTCGTTTGGCAGAACGGATGTACTCAAGGTTCCTATGGTCAGTCCAAACGACAAAAGGAACGGTCGCCCCCTCCAACCACTGTCGCCATTCGCCTAGGGCTAACCGGATGGCGAGCAGTTCGCGGTTACCCACATCATAGTTACGTTCCGACGGCGACAGGCGATGAGAAAAATACGCGCATGGGTGGACCTTGTCGTCAGAGAGGGAGCGCTGAGAAAGGATGGCTCCCACTCCCACCTCTGACGCGTCAACCTCGACAACGAACTGTCTAGGGACGTCAGGTGTAACAAGGATAGGAGCGGATGTAAAACGATTCTTGAGGAGATCAAAAGCTCCCTGGGCGGAAACGGACCACTTAAAGCACGTCTTGACAGAAGTAAGGGCTGTGAGAGGAGCTGCCACCTGACCGAAATTACGGATGAAACGACGATAGAAGTTCGCAAAGCCGAGAAAGCGTTGCAGCTCGACGCGTGACTTAGGGACGGGCCAATCAATGACAGCTTGGACCTTAGCGGGATCCATCTTAATGCCTTCAGCGGAAATAACAGAACCGAGAAATGTGACGGAGGAGGCATGAAAAGTGCACTTCTCAGCCTTCACAAAAAGACAATTCTCTAAAAGGCGCTGGAGGACACGTCGAACGTGCTGAACATGAATCTGGAGTGACGGTGAAAAAATCAGGATATCGTCAAGGTAAACGAAAACAAAGATGTTCAGCATGTCTCTCAGGACATCATTGACTAATGCCTGAAAGACAGCTGGAGCGTTAGCGAGGCCGAAAGGAAGAACCCGGTATTCAAAGTGCCCTAACGGAGTGTTAAACGCCGTCTTCCACTCGTCCCCCTCCCTGATGCGCACGAGATGGTAAGCGTTACGAAGGTCCAACTTAGTGAAAAACCTGGCTCCCTGCAGGATCTCGAAGGCTGAAGACATAAGAGGAAGCGGATAACGATTCTTCACTGTTATGTCATTCAGCCCTCGATAATCTATGCAGGGGCGCAGAGACCCGTCCTTCTTCTTGACAAAAAAAAACCCCGCTCCGGCGGGAGAGGAGGAGGGGACTATGGTACCGGCGTCAAGAGCTACAGACAAATAATCTTCGAGAGCCTTACGTTCGGGAGCCGACAGAGAGTATAGTCTACCCCGGGGGGGGGTGGTTCCCGGAAGGAGATCAATACTACAATCATACGACCGGTGTGGAGGAAGAGAGGTGGCCCTGGACCGACTGAACACCGTGCGCAGATCGTGATATTCCTCCGGCACCCCTGTCAAATCACCAGGCTCCTCCTGTGAAGAAGAGACAGAGGAAACAGGAGGGATAGCAGACATTAAACATTTCACATGACAAGAGACGTTCCAGGAGAGGATAGAATTACTAGACCAATTAATGGAAGGATTATGACAAACTAGCCAGGGATGGCCCAAAACAACAGGTGTAAAAGGTGAACGAAAAATTAAAAAAGAAATGGTTTCACTATGATTACCAGAAACAGTGAGGGTTAAAGGTAGCGTCTCACGCTGAATCCTGGGGAGAGGACTACCATCCAGGGCGAACAAGGCCGTGGGCTCCTTTAACTGTCTGAGAGGAATGTCATGTTCCCGAGCCCAGGTCTCGTCCATAAAACAGCCCTCCGCCCCAGAGTCTATTAAGGCACTGCAGGAAGCTGACGAACCGGTCCAGCGTAGATGGACCGACAAGGTAGTGCAGGATCTTGAAGGAGAGACAGGAGTAGTAGCGCTCACCAGTAGCCCTCCGCTTACTGACGAGCTCTGGCCTTTTACTGGACATGAAGTGACAAAATGACCAGCGGAACCGCAATAGAGACAGAGGCGGTTGGTGATTCTCCGTTCCCTCTCCTCAGTCGAGATGCGGATACCTCCCAGCTGCATGGACTCAGCACCCGAGCCGGCAGAGGAAGATGGTAGTGATGCGGAGAGGGAGGCGACGGAGAGCGCGAGCTCCTTTCCACGAGCTCGGTGACGAAGATCAACCCGTCGCTCAATGCGAATAGCGAGTTCAATCAAGGAATCCACGCTGGAAGGAACCTCCCGGGAGAGAATCTCATCCTTTACCTCTGCGCGGAAACCCTCCAGAAGACGAGCGAGCAAGGCCGGCTCGTTCCAGCCACTGGAGACAGCAAGAGTGCGAAACTCAATAGAGTAGTCTGTTATGGATCGATTGCCTTGACATAGGGAAGACAGGGCCCTGGAAGCCTCCTCCCCAAAAACAGATTGATCAAAAACCCGTATCATCTCCTCCTTAAAGTCTTGATACTGGTTAGTACACTCAGCCCTTGCCTCCCAGATTGCCGTGCCCCACTCACGAGCCCGTCCAATAAGGAGAGATATGACGTAGGCGACACGAGCAGTGCTCCTGGAGTAAGTGTTGGGCTGGAGAGAAAACACAATATCACACTGGGTGAGGAACGAGCGGCATTCAGTGGGCTCCCCAGAGTAACACGGCGGGTTATTGATTCTGGGCTCCGGAGATTCGAAAGCCCTGGAAGTGGCCGGTGGATCGAGGCGGAGATGGTGAACCTGTTCTGTGAGGTTGGAGACTTGGGTGGCCAGGGTCTCAACGGCATGTCGAGCAGCAGACAATTCCTGCTTGTGTCTGCCTAGCATCGCTCCCTGGATCTCGACGGCTGAGTGGAGAGGATCCGAAGTCGCTGGGTCCATTCTTGGTCGGATTCTTCTGTTACGGTGCGTGAATGAGGACCCAAAAGCGAATCAACTTAAACAGAGCTTCTTTAATTACCAAACATAGGTAGGCTCAGATGGACCGGCAGATTCCGACAGGACAGGACAAGGTTACAGCAAACATGACGACAGTCTGGTTCAGGCATGAATGACACAAACAAACAAGAATCCGACAAGGACAGGAGCAGAAACAGAGAGAGATATAGGGACCTAATCAGAGGGAAAAAGGGAACAGGTGGGGAACGGGGTGAATGGGTAGTTAGAGGAGACAAGGGACAGCTGGGGGAAAGCGGGGGAGAAAAGGTAACCTAACACGACCAGCAGAGGGAGACAGGGTGAAGGGAAAGGACAGAGACAAGACAACATGACAGTACATGACAGTCTCATTATTGTTGGTAATCAGGCCTACTGCTGTTGTGTTGTCTGCAAACTTGATGATTCAGTTGGAGGCGTGTGTGGCCACCAGGTTTTGGGTGAACAGGAAGTACTGGAAGGGGCAGAGCACGTACCCTTGTGGGGTCCCTGTGTTGAGGATCAGCATAGTGGAGATGTTGTTTCCAACTTTCACCACCTGGGGCGGCATGTCAGGAAGTCCAAAACCCAGTTGCACAGGGCAGGGTTCAGACCCAGGGCCCCGAGCTTAATGATGAGCTTGGAAGGTACTATGGTATTGAAGGTTAATCTATCATCAATGAACAGAATTCTTACATAGGTATTCCTCTTGTACAGATGGGATAGGTCTGTGTGCTGTGCGATGGCGATTCCATTGTCTGTGGATCTATTGGGGTGGTATGCAAATTGATGTGGTTCTAGGGTGTCAGGTAAGGTAGAGGTGATATGATCCTTAACTAGCCTCTCAAAGCACTTCATGATGACAGAAGTGAGTGCTGCAGGGCGATAGTCATTTAGTTCAGTTACCTTTCTTGGGTACAGGAACAATGGTTGACATCTTGAAGCAAGTCTGTAAACAATCCAGCCAGTGGGTCTGCACATGCTCTGAGGACCCAGATGGGGATGCCGTCTGGGCCGGTTAACACGCTTAAATGTCTTACTCAAGTTGGCCATGGAGAACAAGAGCCCACAGTCCTTGGGAGCAGGCCATGTCGGTGGCACTGTGTTATCCTCAAAGCATGCGAAAAAGGTGTTTAGCTTGAGAGGGAGCAAGACGTTTGTGTCCGTGATGTGGATGGTGTTCCCTTTGCAATTTGTGATTGTGTTTAGACCCTGCCACATACTTCTCGTGTCTGAGTTGTTGAATTGCGACTGTACTGACGTTTTGCCTGTTGGTTGCCTTATGGAGGGAATAACTACACTGTTTGTATTTGACGATATTCCCAGTCACTTTGCAGTGGTTAAATGCCGTGGTTCACACTTTCAGTTTTAATAGTCACAGTGGGAACAACATCTCCTATACGCTTCCTGATGAACTCAGTCACCGTGTCCATGTTTACATCAATGTTATTCTCAGAGGCAAACAGGAATATATCCCAGTCCACATGATCGAAACATGTTTATTTTTTATTTAAACTTTATTTAACTAGGCAAGCCAGTTAAGAACAAATTATTATTTCCCCTACCGGGGAACAGTGGGTTAACTGCCTTGTTCAGGGACAGAACAACAGAATTTTACCTTGTCAGCTTGGGGATTCCATTCAGCAACCTTTTGGTTACTGGCCCAGCACTCTAACCACTAGGCTACCTGCCACCCCATCTTGAAGCACGGATTCTGATTGGTCGTTGAATAGACCTTAGCACGGGTACATCCTGTTTGAGTTTCCACCAATAGTAAGGGAGGAGCAGAATGGAGTCATGATCTGATTTGCTGAATGTAGCGTGGGGGCGGACCTTGTAGCCATCCAGGAAGAGGAAGTAACAACGGTCAAGAGTTTTTGATGCGTGAGTGCTACAGGCAATGTGTTGATAGAACTTTGGAAAGCTTTTTCCTCAAATTTGCTTTATTATAATCCACAGTTATAAGAAATGCAGCCTCAGGATATGTGGTTTCCAGTTTGGACAAAGTCCACTGTAGTTCCTTGAGGGCAGTCGTGGTATTGGCTTGAGGGGGAATATACATGGCTGTGACTATAACCAAATATAATTATCTTGGGCGGTAATATGGTTGGCATTTGATATGAGGTATTCTAGGTTGGATGAACAAAAGGACTTGAGTTCCTGTACATTATCACAATCACACCATGAGTAGTTAATATCTGAAACATACACCACCACCTTTCTTCTTCACGGAGAGTTCTTTATTACTGTCTGTACGATGTACTGAGAACCCGGCTGGCTTTATGGACGGGGACAGTATATCTGGAGAAGGTCATGATTCCGTGAAACAAAGTATGTTACGGTCCCTGTTGTCTCTCTTGAAGGAGATCCTCAACCTGAGCTCATCTACTTTATTGTCCAGGGACTGAACATTAGCAAGTAATATACTCAGAACAGGTGGATGGTGTGAACGCCTCCTGAGTCGGACTAGAAGTCCACAATACCTCTTCTCCATCGGCGGTGTCTTGGAGCAGCCTCAGGGACAAGTTCAATTTCCTGGGGGATACGAACAAAGGATCCAAGTTACCGTCGCTCTGCTATCCAAAAGTTATTTCTGGCTGTGTGCAATAACACACAAAAACATTCTGGGCTAATAATGTAAGAAATAACATGCAAAAAAACAAAACACTGCATAGTTGCTTAGGAGCTAGAAGCAGAGCTGCCATGTCTGTCAGCGCATCTATGAAACTACCCCAAAATACCAGAAACTACCCCAAACAGCTACCCGCAAAATGTCAGATACAACCCCAAACAGCAACCCCAAAATACCAGAATAAACCCCAAACAGCAACACTAAAATACCAGAAACCATAGCTGCGGGAAGTAGGGAATCACCCCCAGATAAATCACAATGAAAAAAAATATGAATGTAATGAGCAGAGAGAAATACTCGACAGCTTCCACAGAATAGAAGAAACCACCAGAAACAGCTACCCCAAAATACAAGAAACCAGAAACAACCCCAAACAGCTGTCACGTTCTGACCTTAGTTCTTTTATTATGTCTTTGTTTCAGTATGGTCAGGGCGTGAGTTGGGTGGGTTGTCTATGTTCTTTTTTCTATAATTTGGGATTTTCTGTGTTCAGCCTGCTATGGTTCTCAATCAGAGGCAGCTGTCAATCGTTGCCCCTGATTGAGAATCATACTTAGGTAGCCTGGTTTCACTTTTGAGTTGTGGGTGTTTATTTCCTGTTTAGTGTATTTTCATTCACCTTACGGGACTGTTCGTTTGTCGTTTGTTGTTTTGTTCAGTGTTCAGTTATTTTATAAAAAATATGAACACTTACCACGCTGCGCTTTAGTCCTCACCTTCTTCCACCACAGACGATCGTTACAACAGCCTTGTTGTTCACCCCAACAAACAACTCTGTTAATGAACAAACATGATGTACAGGGATAAAGGGAAGGAATCCAGGGAGGTTAACCATTAACATGTGTGTCCGTTTCATCACAATAAAAACAGCAACCTTGTCCGTCTCTGAACGCAGCCCAGAGTCAACACCACACATTAGCATTTGAATATGCATGTTCATATGTAAATGTGTTTGCATACCCACAGAGTGCACAAAACTCTGATACAATTGTTAACTGGGTGATTATAAATGCATGAGGTTTTGTAAACAGCCGACAAATCTCCTGCGTTGCAGCGTACTCTGTGAACTGAGAACAAAACAAAAACAAACACTGAATATTGTTCAAACAATGCAGTGGACTTTACTGTCATTCGGGACAGGTACACACACAGAGGATTGAAACAGTCCAGTGTCTCTCGTCCAAAACAACTGAATGTGTTCAATATGTATGCAGGGGTGTTGGAAACTAATCACCTTTTGGCAAGAGTGTATCTTCAATACAAACCAATCCCCTGCCCTCCCTCAACTATTGTTTGGAGTCTGTTTATTTGAAACTGTCTGTTACACTTTGTGGGAAATTATCAGGACAGGACCTTGGGTTAAGTCATCCAGGGCTGGGCCTTGGGTTAACTCATCCAGGGCTGGGCCTTGGGTTAAGTCATCCAGGGCTGGGCCTTGGGTTAAGTCATCCAGGGCTGGGCCTTGGGTTAACTCATCCAGGGCTGGGCCTTGGGTTAACTCACCCAGAGCTGGGCCTTGGGTTAAGTCATCCAGGGCTGGGCCTTGGGTTAACTCATCCAGGGCTGGGCCTTGGGTTAACTCATCCAGGGCTGGGCCTTGGGTTAAGTCATCCAGGGCTAGGCCTTGGGTTAAGTCATCCAGGGCTGGGCCTTGGGTTAATTCATCCAGGGCTGGGCCTTGGGTTGACTCATCCAGGGCTGGGCCTTGGGTTAACTCATCCAGGGCTGGGCCTTTTGGCAAGAGTGTATCTTCAATACAAGCCAATCCCCTGCCCTCCCTCAACTATTGTTTGGAGTCTGTTTATTTGAAACTGTCTGTTACACTTTGTGGGAAATTATCAGGACAGGACCTTGGGTTAAGTCATCCAGGGCTGGGCCTTGGGTTAACTCATCCAGGGCTGGGCCTTGGGTTAAGTCATCCAGGGCTGGGCCTTGGGTTAAGTCATCCAGGGCTGGGCCTTGGGTTAACTCATCCAGGGCTGGGCCTTGGGTTAACTCATCCAGGGCTGGGCCTTGGGTTAACTCATCCAGGGTTGGGCCTTGGGTTAACTTATCCAGGGCTGGGCCTTGGGTTAACTCACCCAGAGCTGGGCCTTGGGTTAAGTCATCCAGGGCTGGGCCTTGGGTTAACTCATCCAGGGCTGGGCCTTGGGTTAACTCATCCAGGACTGGGCCTTGGGTTAAGTCATCCAGGGCTGGGCCTTGGGTTAAGTCATCCAGGGCTGGGCCTTGGGTTGACTCATCCAGGGCTGGGCCTTGGGTTAAGTCATCCAGGGCTGGGCCTTGGGTTAAGTCATCCCCTTGTGGACTGGTAGTCATATTCTAGCAGTTAATTTGAGCCAGTTTGCTACAGCAGTAAAATAATACTGCAGCAATGGGAAATTTGAATTATTACAAACTTTTTTTATTACAAAACAAGCCTTTTTAAAACTCAAATACATTACAAGCTAGCATTTCCTGATGTGAAGGAAATTTCTCAGCAACGAAAGAGTGATCAAATTAAGATCCTACATCTGTAAATAGTAAATACTTCTATCAAAACAGAGAAAATAAAACTGGAGTGAAAGAAAGTCTGCCAGGTTCCAATTCAACAAGTAGTAATTCTCGCTCTGCAGGCGGTTGAATATCTCCTCCAATTTAGAGGCACTCACACGTTTCAATGTCCAGAAACGTTCTTATAGCTTTCTGCCCACGCTATTACAACAATTATCCCATTGAAGCAGGAGAAGAAATACTGTTACTTTCATTTAAGATTCTTCCATCTCATCATGTAAATGACCTAACAGATTAGCGTTGCTGATGCAAGAAAAGGAAGCTATTATGCAGGTCTCTCAATAACATAGCTTACCTCACCTAGGGACCTAAGTCATTTGTTCTAACACTCTTTTTTTTCAATCTCAATGTCTTTTCTAACGAGCACATTAGAGACAAACGCCATTCTGCTTTCTTAATTAAGGGATACTTTACGTTGAGCTTGAGATTTAAACAGAAGCGGCGACATGCAGTAATACAATGTCTTGGAGCCTCACATGGATACTAAGTCACAGTGCCAGGGATGGGATCATGCATGTAGAAATGGCCAACTAGGCAGACATTCAGATGAATAGGACTGCTGCTACTAAAATCTACCAATCTGGAAAAGTTTCTCCAGTAAAAAACTGGCTGCAAATATATTTTACAAACATTTCATCAGCTGAAAATACATTTTACACCACTAATATTGTACTACAGTATAGTAATCTAAGAATATATAATCCATCTGGATTCACTGTCTAGGACTATTTACCTCATATACCACCTTTCTGTCCCTCCCACCACAGGCATCAGCTACAGCTCTGCAGTAACAGGCCGTGTTCTACATCAGCCTTCCACTACTGTGTGTAGAGCTGTTTCAGTGTACACCACACCAGGGGGTTGTGATGAAGCTCTAGAATGGTTTAAGAATCACATAATCCACATGGACTCCCCTCTGAGAGGCCTCCATCCGTCCTACTGCTCCGTTCCCCCATGACGGATACGCCGGCTAATGTGGTTATTGCGGTTTGGTTATTCTCCTGACAGTCACGTTGTGGCATGATTAAGAATGAATGCACTCTGTTGAGATTCCCCAAGAGGTGATTGTGTCATGACGTCCATCTCATATTCAACAAAGAAATGGTTTGAGCCAATATCTATTGGATCATATTCCTTTCAGTAATCACACGTCTCCCAGGTATCTGTTAAGGTATCTGCCTGCTATTTTTCACTGTCTAGATGTGTGATGATGATATTTGTCACTGTGGTATGGTCCATGGCAACACTATGAAACCAATTTCTTCATTGTTACAGGCATATGGGACTTCCAATGAAATGCTTATGGTTGTATTTTAGAAATTGTATTTTCAGAAACAGACATTGACCATCCAGACAGCTGAGCTAAAAAAACATGTTTCTACACTGAGGAATGTATCATTGTATCGTTGTGTTGCATTGTGGTACGTCGTACTGCTGTGCTGTGCTGTGTTGAGTTGCATTGTTTTATTTTAAAGGCTTGTGTGGGCCCCAGAGTGACAGGTTGCACATTGATAATCCAACTCTCATTCCCACCTTTCAGAAATAAGTCTGTTCTCCCTGTGCCAGGGGACGGGGATGTAGGAGGGGATTTATCAGACAAATAAAACACTGAACCTCTGGAGAAATAAACGTGAAATTGATCCAAATAAATCTTATTAGTGGGGAACGCGTTGTGGCTCCATAAAGACGCATGCTGCCGAGGCTGAGATTTAAATCAGGAGTCAAGTAGCCAGCAGAAATCCTAGTTTGACATAATTCAAATAATGGGAATGAGACAGGACTTAATAACGATACGGTGAAACACAATTCAGCTGAAGCTCCAAAGATGTGGATGTGCACAGAGACCAGGGGAGCAGATATGTTTCTGTCTTTTGATGTATATTTCCCTATCCTGAAAGAAATCTGTCCCGTAAAAAAAAAAAAAACTCCAGGTTTATTTGATCAATCAGAGCTTACCATTATATACTGTGAGGTCTGATATTCTTTGTTACAGAAATACTGCACTGCAGTCAGACTTATGAACAAAAGGCCTGGAAATGTGCAGGTGAGAACTCTCAGAACTCTGTATCCTAACAACAGGGAATGTTATACATCAGAGAAATTCAACGTCCTTTCTCAATGTCACTTCCAAACAGTCCTAAATATGTATGTGTACACATACTGTTTGCCTGGTTATAAATGTTTTCATGTTATATATGACTCAGATGAATCCATAATGCATTCCCATCTAATTGCCACCGGGAAGGGAATATGGGAGGGAAGGGAATATGGACCAACCATTGGAGACCCAACGTAACATTTAAGTGACAGGCAAAAGCTCAGAGGTTTTATATAGCCCTTCTCAGGGGAATAGGACCAACTGGAATATCTAGTAGTCAGGGGGATTTACAGACTTCTGCTGATGGAAGCCACAGTACATCTAGATAGATGTTTTTAAACAGACTTCTGCTGATGGAAGCCACAGTACATCTAGATAGATGTTTTTAAACAGACTTCTGCTGATGGAAGCCACAGTACATTTAGATAGATGATTTTAAACAGACTTCTGCTGATGGAAGCCACGGTACATCTAGATAGATGATTTTAAACACACTTCTGCTGATGGAAGCCACAGTACATCTAGATTGATGTTTTTAAACAGACTTCTTTGTTTCTCGTCCAGATGGATGTAAAAGAGTGAATGTTTTTCACCACTTTTTATGATGGAATAACCTCATCTGAGACCCGAAGACTTGCGTTAGCTCCCTGGGCGAATGCCTCGACTTCAGCTCTGCAGGCTAGCACAGTCTTGTGGCCTTGAGGAG
>NC_048570.1:89814567-89817067 GCF_013265735.2 Oncorhynchus mykiss
AAATTTTTTTTGAGACTGAATGGTCTCAAACGTGCAAACTCTGCCAATCTGCCGAACTAAATGGAATGCACCTAAACTGACAGATTAATGGTGGATTCACTCAACTAAAGCCCAGTGCTAACTTGAGATGTTTGGTCATAACCCCATTGTTACTGTGAGCTTCATGTGGAACTCTCCATGGTGCTGATTTCTCCATCAGATTCCCTTCAGCTTCATGTGGAACTCTCCATGGTGCTGATTTCTCCATCAGATTCCCTTCAGCTTCATGTGGAACTCTCCATGGTGCTGATTTCTCCATCAGTGGACAATGTGCTATTGTCTCCCTTTGTCTTTTACACCTTTAAACACCTTTTGTGCCTAATATGTTTGCACGAATTTGATCCTAGATCAGCAGTTTTAGGTACCAGAGACACGCTGAGTCACCACAGCCAACTCAAAGAGAGCTCAGTTCTGCTCGGCACAGGAAGACATCGACCCAATACGCTTAGTTGTCTTTGTGTAAAAAAAAAAAAAAAACTCCAAATCCTTTGTGCGGTTGAGTATTAAAAAAGCTGGTTGTGGTGTTTAATGGAAATCTAATTTGGATATGCGCCTTACCGAAAGATAACAGAGTTAATGAAGTTGGAGATAAGTAATTTAATTTACCCACCACCCCTATCGAGAGAGATATGCAATGTAATGGAGGGATGGGAAAGTGTTATTTAAGACTAGAGAAAACGGGTGAACTTTTAGCCCCCACGGATGGATTCATTTCTATTTTTTTTATTTTACCCCCTTTTTCTCCCCAATTTCATAGTATCCAATTATTAGTAGTTACTATCTTGTCTCATTGCTACAACTCCCGTACGGGCTCGGGAGAGACGAAGGTCGAAAGTCATACGTCTTCCGAAACACAACCCAACCAAGCCACACTGCTTCTTAACACAGCGCACGTCCAAACCGGAAGCCAGTCACACCAATGTGTCAGAGGAAACACCGTGCACCTGGCAAACTTGGTTAGCGTGCACTGCGCCCGGCCCGCCACAGGGGTCGCTGGTGCGCGATGAGACAAGGATATCCCTAGCGGCCAAACCCTCCCTAACCCGAACAACGCTAGGCCAATTGTGCGTCGTCCTACGGACCTCCCAGTCGCGGCCGGCTGTGACAGAGCCTGGGTGCGAACCCAGAGTCTCTGGTGACACAGCTAGCGCTGCAATGCAGTGCCCTAGACCACTGCACCACCTGGGAGGCCGGAGGTGACATTTTTACTTTTATGTGAAAAACGTTGAACGCCTGGTATTTTTTGTTGGTAAAAAAACAATGTGGACAGAACGACCTTCATTCCAATAGGAAATACTGAGAATCATTTTAATTTCAATTAATGTGGACAAACTGATTTACAAATGTATTTATTAGTTTGCAACAAAAAAAAAAGTAGATTGCTCTGTTACACAGCAGGTCCCAGAAGATGGTAAAGCTAGATTCAGAAGAGAGGCTTGTTCCAGTAAATCACAGTTTTCTTCTCCCTTCTGGGAGGAAAATAACAACTCCATAGGGGGGTTCTTACTGCCTCTTTCTGAGGTAAAGTTTGCCCAACAATCGACCTAGCAGTGACGTACGGTACAGTGAAACACAACTTCCTCCTAAGAATGATTGCACACTCAAAATAGCAGACCTACTTTCCAGCCGGTTGCAATTTCTTCCTGTCTTTATTTTCTATTTTTTTCTCTGCAGCCCATCTGTGGTGTGATTATCATAAACTCTTTTACCTTCGCAGGGTCATGGAGAGAAGATGACGAATCGCCTAGTTATGAACCGCACAGCAATACCGCTTGGCTTCTTGTGTCTGGAGATGCTGTCACAGGCAGTCTGATGTGCGAGGACATTTTAGAAGTACCGTGACTCACTTGAAGAGTGTGAGGCACATCTCAGCTACCATGACAACACTTCAAAGTGGAGCCTGAGAAATCTGTCTAATTTTACATATTCTTTTAAAATATTTATATTCCCCAGCTGCTATTTTCAGACTGTCCAGGAGCTTGACAAAAGGAGGGAAAGAATGTCCCCACTTTTTTTCTTTGGTAGGAAATTAGGAGCGGATAATCTACTCTTCACAGGGTCAAGCAACGACTGTCTGCAATGACTGGCTGGAGAACATGATGAGAGAGCCGTAGTTGATATACTGTACCTGTCGTTATGAACCACGGCCAGGATATCCACGACAACCACTTATGTAGCCTGGGTTGTATATCATCGCTATGGGTAACCAGTTATACAGGACAGTGTGGATGCACACATTTTGAGTGGTAGGCTATATCAACGTTTTCCACTTGATAACAGGTTGCCGTTATCAGGCACCTAGAAGTCAGTTATCTGTTGAGCGTTTACAACTGGTTCGTCGACAACACACACTTTTTCACAACAACCACCTGGTGTGTGACAGATGGAAATGCAGGAAGACTGGACTGTAACAGCTTGCTGCCTCTTCCAATCTGGTTTTGGAGGGTTGAGGTTGTTAACA
>NC_048570.1:89819567-89829567 GCF_013265735.2 Oncorhynchus mykiss
ATCACAACATTATAAACATGGTACCAGTGAGGTAGTGTATATTACCCTCATGTTGGTATCACAACATTATAAACATGGTACCAGTGAGGTACAGTATATTACCTTCATGTTGGTATCATAACATTATAAACATGGTACCAGTGAGGTAGTGTATATTACCTTCATGTTGGTATCACAACATTATAAACATGGTACCAGTGAGGTACAGTATATTACCTTCATGTTGGTATCATAACATTATAAACATGGTACCAGTGAGGTACAGTATATTACCTTCATGTTGGTATCATAACATTATAAACATGGTACCAGTGAGGTAGTGTATATTACCCTCATGTTGGTATCACAACATACAGATCATTATAAACAGGGTACCAGTGAGGTAGAGTATATTACCTTCATGTTGGTATCATAACATTATAAACATGGTACCAGTGAGGTACAGTATATTACCTTCATGTTGGTATCACAACATTATAAACATGGTACCAGTGAGGTAGTGTATATTACCCTCATGTTGGTATCATAACATACAGATCATTATAAACAGGGTACCAGTGAGGTAGAGTATATTACCCTCATGTTGGTATCATAACATACAGATCATTATAAACAGGGTACCAGTGAGGTAGAGTATATTACCCTCATGTTGGTATCATAACATACACAACATTATAAACAGGGTACCAGTAAGGTAGTGTATATTACCCTCATGTTGGTATCACAACATTATAAACAGGGTACCAGTAAGGTACTGTATATTACCCTCATGTTGGTATCACAACATTATAAACAGGGTACCAGTAAGGTACTGTATATTACCCTCATGTTGGTATCACAACATTATAAACATGGTACCAGTGAGGTAGTGTATATTACCCTCATGTTGGTATCACAACATACAGATCATTATAAACAGGGTACCAGGGAGGTAGTGTATATTACCCTCATGTTGGTATCACAACATACAGATCATTATAAACAGGGTACCAGTGAGGTAGTGTATATTACCCTCATGTTGGTATCACAACATTATAAACATGGTACCAGTAAGGTACAGTATATTACCTTCATGTTGGTATCACAACATTATAAACATGGTACCAGTAAGGTACAGTATATTACCTTCATGTTGGTATCACAACATTATAAACAGGGTACCAGTGAGGTACAGTATATTACCTTCATGTTGGCATCACAACATTATGAACATGGTACCAGTGAGGTAGTGTATATTACCCTCATGTTGGTATCACAACATTATAAACATGGTACCAGTGAGGTACAGTATATTACCTTCATGTTGATATCACAAAATTATAAACATGGTACCAGTGAGGTAGTGTATATTACCCTCATGTTGGTATCATAACATACAGATCATTATAAACAGGGTACCAGTGAGGTAGAGTATATTACCCTCATGTTGGTATCATAACATACACAACATTATAAACAGGGTACCAGTAAGGTAGTGTATATTACCCTCATGTTGGTATCACAACATTATAAACAGGGTACCAGTAAGGTACTGTATATTACCCTCATGTTGGTATCACAACATTATAAACAGGGTACCAGTAAGGTACTGTATATTACCCTCATGTTGGTATCACAACATTATAAACATGGTACCAGTGAGGTAGTGTATATTACCCTCATGTTGGTATCACAACATACAGATCATTATAAACAGGGTACCAGTGAGGTAGTGTATATTACCCTCATGTTGGTATCACAACATACAGATCATTATAAACATGGTACCAGTGAGGTAGAGTATATTACCTTCATGTTGGTATCACAACATTATAAACATGGTACCAGTAAGGTACAGTATATTACCTTCATGTTGGTATCACAACATTATAAACATGGTACCAGTAAGGTACAGTATATTACCTTCATGTTGGTATCACAACATTATAAACATGGTACCAGTGAGGTACAGTATATTACCTTCATGTTGGTATCACAACATTATAAACATGGTACCAGTGAGGTAGTGTATATTACCCTCATGTTGGTATCACAACATACAGATCATTATAAACAGGGTACCAGTGAGGTAGTGTATATTACCTTCATGTTGGTATCACAACATTATAAACATGGTACCAGTGAGGTAGAGTATATTACCCTCATGTTGGTATCACAACATACAGATCATTATAAACAGGGTACCAGTGAGGTAGAGTATATTACCTTCATGTTGGTATCACAACATTATAAACATGGTACCAGTGAGGTAGTGTATATTACCCTGATGTTGGTATCACAACATACAGATCATTATAAACAGGGTACCAGTGAGGTAGAGTATATTACCCTCATGTTGGTATCATAACATACAGATCATTATAAACAGGGTACCAGTGAGGTAGTGTATATTACCCTCATGTTGGTATCACAACATTATAAACATGGTACCAGTGAGGTAGTGTATATTACCCTCATGTTGGTATCACAACATACAGATCATTATAAACAGGGTACCAGTGAGGTAGTGTATATTACCCTCATGTTGGTATCACAACATACAGATCATTATAAACAGGGTACCAGTGAGGTAGAGTATATTACCCTCATGTTGGTATCACAACATTATGAACATGGTACCAGTGAGGTACAGTATATTACCTTCATGTTGGTATCACAACATTATAAACAGGGTACCAGTGAGGTAGTGTATATTACCCTCATGTTGGTATCATAACATACAGATCATTATAAACAGGGTACCAGTGAGGTAGTGTATATTACCCTCATGTTGGTATCACAACATTATAAACAGGGTACCAGTAAGGTAGTGTATATTACCCTCATGTTGGTATCATAACATTATAAACAGGGTACCAGTAAGGTAGTGTATATTACCCTCATGTTGGTATCACAACATTATAAACAGGGTACCAGTGAGGTACTGTATATTACCCTCATGTTGGTATCACAACATTATAAACAGGGTACCAGTGAGGTAGTGTATATTACCCTCATGTTGGTATCGCAACATACAGATCATTATAAACAGGGTACCAGTGAGGTAGTGTATATTACCCTCATGTTGGTATCACAACATTATAAACAGGGTACCAGTAAGGTACTGTATATTACCCTCATGTTGGTATCACAACATTATAAACAGGGTACCAGTGAGGTAGTGTATATTACCCTCATGTTGGTATCACAACATACAGATCATTATAAACAGGGTACCAGTGAGGTAGAGTATATTACCCTCATGTTGGTATCACAACATACAGATCATTATAAACAGGGTACCAGTGAGGTAGAGTATATTACCTTCATGTTGGTATCACAACATTATGAACATGGTACCAGTGAGGTACAGTATATTACCTTCATGTTGGTATCACAACATTATAAACATGGTACCAGTGAGGTAGTGTATATTACCCTCATGTTGGTATCACAACATACAGATCATTATAAACAGGGTACCAGTGAGGTAGTGTATATTACCCTCATGTTGGTATCACAACATTATAAACAGGGTACCAGTGAGGTAGTGTATATTACCCTCATGTTGGTATCATAACATACAGATCATTATAAACAGGGTACCAGTAAGGTAGTGTATATTACCCTCATGTTGGTATCACAACATTATAAACAGGGTACCAGTAAGGTACTGTATATTACCCTCATGTTGGTATCACAACATTATAAACAGGGTACCAGTGAGGTAGTGTATATTACCCTCATGTTGGTATCACAACATTATAAACAGGGTACCAGTAAGGTACTGTATATTACCCTCATGTTGGTATCACAACATTATAAACAGGGTACCAGTGAGGTAGAGTATATTACCGTCATGTTGGTATCACAACATACAGATCATTATAAACAGGGTACCAGTAAGGTACTGTATATTACCCTCATGTTGGTATCACAACATTATAAACAGGGTACCAGTGAGGTAGTGTATATTACCCTCATGTTGGTATCATAACATACAGATCATTATAAACAGGGTACCAGTGAGGTGGTGTATATTACCCTCATGTTGGTATCACAACATTATAAACAGGGTACCAGTGAGGTAGTGTATATTACCCTCATGTTGGTATCACAACATACAGATCATTATAAACAGGGTACCAGTGAGGTAGTGTATATTACCCTCATGTTGGTATCACAACATTATAAACAGGGTACCAGTAAGGTACAGTATATTACCTTCATGTTGGCATCACAACATTATAAACAGGGTACCAGTGAGGTAGTGTATATTACCCTCATGTTGGTATCACAACATTATAAACAGGGTACCAGTGAGGTAGTGTATATTACCCTCATGTTGGTATCACAACATACAGATCATTATAAACAGGGTACCAGGGAGGTAGTGTATATTACCCTCATGTTGGTATGACAACATACAGATCATTATAAACAGGGTACCAGTGAGGTAGTGTATATTACCCTCATGTTGGTATCATAACATACAGATCATTATAAACAGGGTACCAGTGAGGTAGTGTATATTACCCTCATGTTGGTATCACAACATTATAAACAGGGTACCAGTAAGGTACTGTATATTACCCTCATGTTGGTATCACAACATTATAAACAGGGTACCAGTGAGGTAGTGTATATTACCCTCATGTTGGTATCATAACATACAGATCATTATAAACAGGGTACCAGTGAGGTAGTGTATATTACCCTCATGTTGGTATCACAACATTATAAACAGGGTACCAGTAAGGTAGTGTATATTACCCTCATGTTGGTATCACAACATACAGATCATTATAAACAGGGTACCAGTGAGGTAGAGTATATTACCCTCATGTTGGTATCATAACATACAGATCATTATAAACAGGGTACCAGTGAGGTGGTGTATATTACCCTCATGTTAGTATCACAACATTATAAACATGGTACCAGTGAGGTAGAGTATATTACCCTCATGTTGGTATCACAACATACAGATCATTATAAACAGGGTACCAGTGAGGTAGAGTATATTACCCTCATGTTGGTATCATAACATACAGATCATTATGAACATGGTACCAGTGAGGTAGAGTATATTACCTTCATGTTGGTATCACAACATTATAAACATGGTACCAGTGAGGTACAGTATATTACCTTCATGTTGGTATCACAACATTATGAACATGGTACCAGTGAGGTAGTGTATATTACCCTCATGTTGGTATCACAACATTATAAACATGGTACCAGTGAGGTAGTGTATATTACCCTCATGTTGGTATCACAACATACAGATCATTATAAACAGGGTACCAGTGAGGTAGAGTATATTACCCTCATGTTGGTATCACAACATACAGATCATTATAAACAGGGTACCAGTGAGGTAGAGTATATTACCTTCATGTTGGTATCACAACATTATGAACATGGTACCAGTGAGGTACAGTATATTACCTTCATGTTGGTATCACAACATTATAAACATGGTACCAGTGAGGTAGTGTATATTACCGTCATGTTGGTATCATAACATACAGATCATTATAAACAGGGTACCAGTGAGGTAGAGTATATTACCCTCATGTTGGTATCACAACATTATAAACAGGGTACCAGTAAGGTACTGTATATTACCCTCATGTTGGTATCACAACATTATAAACAGGGTACCAGTGAGGTAGTGTATATTACCCTCATGTTGGTATCACAACATTATAAACAGGGTACCAGTGAGGTAGTGTATATTACCTTCATGTTGGTATCACAACATACAGATCATTATAAACAGGGTACCAGTAAGGTAGTGTATATTACCCTCATGTTGGTATCACAACATTACAAACATGGTACCAGTGAGGTAGTGTATATTACCCTCATGTTGGTATCATAACATACAGATCATTATAAACAGGGTACCAGTGAGGTAGTGTATATTACCCTCATGTTGGTATCATAACATACAGATCATTATAAACAGGGTACCAGTGAGGTAGAGTATATTACCCTCATGTTGGTATCACAACATTATAAACAGGGTACCAGTAAGGTACTGTATATTACCCTCATGTTGGTATCACAACATTATAAACAGGGTACCAGTGAGGTAGTGTATATTACCCTCATGTTGGTATCACAACATTATAAACAGGGTACCAGTGAGGTAGTGTATATTACCCTCATGTTGGTATCACAACATTATAAACAGGGTACCAGTGAGGTAGAGTATATTACCCTCATGTTGGTATCACAACATTATAAACAGGGTACCAGTGAGGTAGAGTATATTACCCTCATGTTGGTATCACAACATTATAAACAGGGTACCAGTAAGGTACTGTATATTACCCTCATGTTGGTATCACAACATTATAAACAGGGTACCAGTGAGGTAGAGTATATTACCCTCATGTTGGTATCACAACATTATAAACAGGGTACCAGTAAGGTACTGTATATTACCCTCATGTTGGTATCACAACATTATAAACAGGGTACCAGTGAGGTAGTGTATATTACCCTCATGTTGGTATCACAACATTATAAACAGGGTACCAGTAAGGTACTGTATATTACCCTCATGTTGGTATCACAACATTATAAACATGGTACCAGTGAGGTACTTTATATTACCCTCATGTTGGTATCACAACATTATAAACAGGGTACCAGTGAGGTAGTGTATATTACCCTCATGTTGGTATCACAACATTATAAACAGGGTACCAGTGAGGTACTGTATATTACCCTCATGTTGGTATCACAACATTATAAACAGGGTACCAGTGAGGTAGTGTATATTACCCTCATGTTGGTATCACAACATTATAAACAGGGTACCAGTGAGGTAGTGTATATTACCCTCATGTTGGTATCATAACATACAGATCATTATAAACATGGTACCAGTGAGGTGGTGTATATTACCCTCATGTTGGTATCACAACATTATAAACAGGGTACCAGTAAGGTAGTGTATATTACCCTCATGTTGGTATCACAACATTATAAACAGGGTACCAGTGAGGTAGTGTATATTACCCTCATGTTGGTATCACAACATTATGAACATGGTACCAGTGAGGTAGTGTATATTACCCTCATGTTGGTATCACAACATACAGATCATTATAAACATGGTACCAGTGAGGTAGTGTATATTACCCTCATGTTGGTATCACAACATACAGATCATTATAAACAGGGTACCAGTGAGGTAGTGTATATTACCCTCATGTTGGTATCACAACATACAGATCATTATAAACAGGGTACCAGTGAGGTGGTGTATATTACCTTCATGTTGGCATCACAACATTATAAACATGGTACCAGTGAGGTACAGTATATTACCTTCATGTTGGTATCACAACATTATGAACATGGTACCAGTGAGGTGGTGTATATTACCTTCATGTTGGTATCACAACATTATGAACATGGTACCAGTGAGGTACAGTATATTACCTTCATGTTGGTATCACAACATTATAAACAGGGTACCAGTGAGGTAGAGTATATTACCCTCATGTTGGTATCACAACATTATAAACAGGGTACCAGTGAGGTAGTGTATATTACCCTCATGTTGGTATCACAACATTATAAACAGGGTACCAGTGAGGTAGTGTATATTACCCTCATGTTGGTATCATAACATACAGATCATTATAAACAGGGTACCAGTGAGGTTGTGTATATTACCCTCATGTTGGTATCACAACATTATAAACAGGGTACCAGTGAGGTAGAGTATATTACCTTCATGTTGGTATCACAACATTATAAACAGGGTACCAGTGAGGTAGTGTATATTACCCTCATGTTGGTATCACAACATTATAAACAGGGTACCAGTGAGGTAGAGTATATTACCCTCATGTTGGTATCACAACATTATAAACAGGGTACCAGTGAGGTAGAGTATATTACCCTCATGTTGGTATCACAACATACAGATCATTATAAACAGGGTACCAGTAAGGTGGTGTATATTACCCTCATGTTGGTATCACAACATTATAAACAGGGTACCAGTAAGGTAGTGTATATTACCCTCATGTTGGTATCACAACATACAGATCATTATAAACAGGGTACCAGTGAGGTAGTGTATATTACCCTCATGTTGGTATCACAACATTATAAACAGGGTACCAGTGAGGTAGAGTATATTACCCTCATGTTGGTATCACAACATACAGATCATTATAAACAGGGTACCAGTGAGGTGGTGTATATTACCCTCATGTTGGTATCACAACATTATAAACAGGGTACCAGTAAGGTAGTGTATATTACCCTCATGTTGGTATCACAACATACAGATCATTATAAACAGGGTACCAGTGAGGTAGTGTATATTACCCTCATGTTGGTATCACAACATACAGATCATTATAAACATGGTACCAGTGAGGTAGAGTATATTACCTTCATGTTGGTATCACAACATTATAAACATGGTACCAGTAAGGTACAGTATATTACCTTCATGTTGGTATCACAACATTATAAACAGGGTACCAGTGAGGTAGTGTATATTACCCTCATGTTGGTATCACAACATACAGATCATTATAAACAGGGTACCAGTGAGGTAGTGTATATTACCCTCATGTTGGTATCACAACATACAGATCATTATAAACAGGGTACCAGTGAGGTAGTGTATATTACCCTCATGTTGGTATCACAACATACAGATCATTATAAACAGGGTACCAGTGAGGTAGTGTATATTACCTTCATGTTGGTATCACAACATTATAAACAGGGTACCAGTGAGGTAGTGTATATTACCCTCATGTTGGTATCATAACATACAGATCATTATAAACAGGGTACCAGGGTTCCAATGAGTTATATGTGCAGATGTGTGTGTGTGATGCATGTGTGTGTGATGTGTTTGTAATGTTGTCCCTTTTCAAGTTTAGGTTTTTAACCAGGATATCAAGATGGGGAAAGTGAACGGGACATCTTTTATGAAAGCTTTCAAAAATATGTAAGCGTTTGTTAACATGTAGAGCCTCGTAGTATGTTGTGAAAACTTCAGTCCTAATGATGCCAACTGACATATACTGTTGAAGGGTCTCGAAGGGGTACAACAAGCCCTAAAATAAGTCTAATGCAGGTCCAAATCACCTGAGATCTGCATGCAAAACTGAAACGTTTACGTAAGGAACACGTTGACCTCAGTGAGTCATTTGGGTGAATGTTGAATCATACAAGGGCATGTCAACTTAGGATTTGGCTGCTGTGTCTGTAGGAGGTAGTTTTCTCTTAAGGGAGAAGAGCGAAGGAAGAGCGAGAGAGAGCGATGGAGAGGGTGAGAGTGATGGAGAGAGAGAGCGAGAGAGAGAGAGAGCGAAGGAAGAGAGAGAGAGAGAAATGGAGAGAGAGAGAGAGAGAGAGAGAGAGAGAGGGGGGATGGAGAGAGAGAGAGAGAAAGAGAGAGAGAGGGATGGAGAGAGAGAGAGGGATGGAGAGAGAGAGAGCGATGGAGAGAGAGAGTGAAGGAAGAGAGAGAGAGAGAGAGAGAGCAATGGAGAGAGAGAGAGAGAGAGAGAGAGAGAGAGCGATGGAGAGAGAGAGTGAAGGAAGAGAGAGAGAGAGAGAGAGAGAGAGAGAGAGAGAGAGAGAGAGCAATGGAGAGAGAGAGAGCAATGGAGAGAGGGAGAGAGAGAGAGAGCAATGGAGAGAGAGAGAGAGAGAGAGAGAGAGAGAGAGCGATGGAGAGAGAGAGAGAGCGATGGAGAGAGAGAGAGCAATGGAGAGAGGGAGAGAGAGAGCGATGGAGAGAGAGAATGAGTTGGGTGCGCACTTGGCAGCAGGAAGCAGAGTGATGTGGAAATCTTTCTAGCGCTTTGTTTCATGGGCCAGGTGATGCCTGTCTTCTCCAGTCAAAATCTTTTCACCTCCCAAAATAATTCACAACGTCACGCTAGCACCACAGTTTGGAATTGCTTTTGGTGCAAAAAAAAAAAAAGAGGATTCAAAGACGAAAAGACAAGCCACTTAATAA